>NC_056729.1:437411739-437446739 GCF_019279795.1 Protopterus annectens | reverse complement strand
ACTGCGGAGAGCATTATTTATTATCGTGTGCTGTTTATCTTGCTGAACATGCAGAGTTGCTGTGTACCTGTTAGTCTATAAAGGCTAGTAGTCTGTCTCAGTAGCTCCCACCTGTGGACATATCCAGATGGTAGACAGAGGTTAGCCTAGTATCCTTTGACTGTGCACCACAGCAGTCTTTTCAGCACCTGAACAATGGCATTGTCACAGGTGGTTGCTAGCAGTACATGGCTACATCCTTTGCTATTTCTGTGGTGTACTCCTACATACGGGCATGCTTGTGGAATTCATTCTACAGCTATTTGCTGAGTGTGTAACAGCAGACGAGCTGATATGCCTGTGTGTTTCTGACACTTCCAGGCCTCAGATACTCTTAGGTAAATATTTGAACAGCCTCAGGGAAAGGTACATATACGTGGGATACACCTGTGATATATTTCAGATATTTTGCTGTTGAGACTTTGGGGGATTCGGAGCATATGTATTACTACACCTTTTCTGATGTGCAAGCAGTGTCTACTCTCACTTATTGACATTTTTCATTAAGTGAGATTCCCCACCTTTCTGCCTACTGTTAGTACATTTCACAGGGAGTAAGAAGGGCACAGCTAACATTTGTTTGCAAATTAGGGACATCCCTGTAAATCAGTCACAGTTGGGAGGTCTGGCCTCTGACCAATTCAAATATGCCAGTGTTTATCCTGCTCTGATACTGTGTGGGGTTTGTAAGGTGCTACTGTAACATTATTCCCTACTAGCATGGCTGGTTCTCTTTTCACAGTCATGTCATGCAATTCCACAACACTTGCTGGTTAAGGGCCACAGAACAAGATTTGAGTTATGCCATTCCTATTCTCCCTTTACATTCACTCATTGTAATGCATGATATATTTCTTTCAGCACCACATTATTGTATATCTGCTGTGGCTTAGTGGTACTTCATGCAGTCTTGTGAGTCCAAGGTCTGGGTTTCAAGACTGACAGGGGTATTTTATGTTGCTGCTGAGCAGTACAAGGGCCCTGCCATAGAGTGACTAAGGCACTTTTAAGCAGTTGTAAGCGGGTTTGCGTGGGTTTGCATGACACTTAGCAATGCTTGGCTAAACGCACACATGCGCACACTGGTGCAAACCCGCTAACTACTGCTTAAAAGTGCTTACTCTCGCTAACCCCCGCGCTAATTTCTTTTAAAGAAAAGAAAATGGGGAGATAGGAAAGTGGTGAAAGCAGGGGGCACAAAGAGGGACACACAGTAGGTAAACAAGCTCAGGATGTACAAGACGGGTGTAGGGAAGGTCCATAGCTGCCCATTTCTTTAACAGCAACAGCTGTGCATATGCAATGAATTTGGAGTGAAATTTGAAACCTTCCACCCCTGGGAGAGGGGTGAGGACAACAAAGTATGTTGTACTGCCAATTCTAATTATCAGCTTACATGTTTGTCCGATGGACATGTGTGCAAAATGGGCAGATATGTATGGGGCATAATTTTTTTGTGGGTACAGATTGCCCTTTTTTTTTTCAGGTGAGAGTGGGAAGTGAGGTAGAGGAAGTAGGTATGTCCGGGGACATAGGTTGGGAAGGTAAACAGACAAGACAGAGAAGACGCATACAGGGGCGGTGTATGACACATGGGGTGGGTGACACAATTGACGGGGTCGGATGTTTAGAAATCACAAGCCCATGAGCCCACAGATGGTAACAGTGGAACTGAGATCCCCAGCCATGGGCAGTCACCACTGAACCTTCGCAGCCCCGAGGGTGGCTGTGCTTGTGGCTGCGTAGGACAGGCAGGCTCACCCGTGAGATGCGCCATTCTCATCTCAAGCTGGCGTAGGGGATCAGTGACTGAACGCTGGATCTCCCTACGCACCACAGCCCAGACTCTTTGAAGGGTGACAGGTGGCCCTTCTCCGCCCACGCTTGCATGGGGGGACAAGCCCCATCCCCTGCATTGCTTCCACCCGAAGGTGGCTCAGGACCAATGGAGGAGGGGAGCCCGGGCTGGGCACCGGACCTGCTGGTGCCAGGTGCACTCGTCGGCTGAGGAGGGACAGGTGGGTCCGCTGGGACCAGCCTTCCCATACGTTCTGTGATTAGGTGTGTTTAATTACAACATAAGCAAAACAGCATTCCAGATTAGTTGTAACAGCATGCAATAATATTCCCATTAACCCAACACACCAAGGGTACAACAGTTGAACAGCAAGCATAACACATGCATATATTGAACCACAGTGGTTATTCCAACAGCATGCATGGATGTTTGGTAGCAACAGGTCACCATGATTGTGGTGTTTAAACAGGGCACATGCATCAACGTGAATGCAAATATTTATAGAACAATAGGACATATGTCCCAACAAATATTTAAGATTACACATACCCATTGAGGTGTGGAATTGCATGGTTTATGCACATACAGTAGGGTGTATAAAAAACCTCGGTTAACATCTTATAATGACCTTTTAGTCTACACTACACTCTTAGTGACTGCAAGTGTATATCCCCTACCTGTATTATTACACTTGCCACCATACATTAGGTTGTGTACTGGGTTTGGCTAGTTCAATATATGCCTGACCTATATCTGACATACTAACTGTCCAGGATGCAGATGTTACTGCTACATATTTCTTGATTGCATTTATATTTCTTTATCTACATATCTGGGATGTTTTCACATGACATTCTCACATCGATTTGTACAGTACCCTGCATTTCTTGACACACACTCACATTTCTGGGGAAAAAATAACATGCTACATGTGTGCCAGGTTTACTTATTCATGACAGCCAGTAACTGCCTGTTGTGGACTGTATATATGTTTCACAGCTACTAGTACTTCCATCACCCACTTTATATGGGACTGCACAACTCTGGGTTGCCAGCACCTTTTCAAACAGTACTGTTTGTATACTGCAAGGGTACAACAACATTTCAGACTCTGTGACACAGACACACTCTGGGTTTTAGACCTTTATTAATGACATTACACACTTTTCCACAGGCTCACTCCTTTATTTGTTTTAACGGTGTATATGGCAGACATGTTCAAGACATATTATACCTTAATTAATTGGTTAGAACAATCTTTTTTTCAGGGTCACTCACTTATTTTATATGACAGTGCCTGCAGAGATATTATTCCAGACATATGTTACATTTCTTAATGGGTTACTACACTCTTTTTCTGCCTCTCTGACGTTTTTATCTGACAGTACATGCAGAGGACTTATTCAGGCAATTTTATGGCTGTATTATTGGACTACAACACTTTCTTTCATGCTCTCTCCCATATTTTATATAACAATACATGCAGAATAATCACTAACCTGCCTGGTGGTGCAGCCTTAGCAGCCTATCAGCATAGGCTTGCTGATTCATAGCACAGTCACCTGCAGCTGTAAAGTAAATGAAGGGATATTGAGACATACCTATCCGTTATACAGACTCCATTATCAATTCTTACATACTGCATTCCATGGCTACGTACTCAGTTGCGAGGCATCCCGCATCCCACAGGCCTCCTGTATCCATTGGTTCAGTCGGTCCTGCTTTTGTCTCTTCAGGTCTGCATGGTGGTGACGGACCTGCTCACCAGTCCGAGGAACCCCTGTGGCACTGGTGAGGTCACGAGCTAACCGGTTCCAAGCCTCTGCCTTGTACTCCATCCCTTGGAACTGGCCCTGCAGGAGTCTTGACTCGTGATGATGGACAAGGAGCCAAACCATTTATTTGGACTCCTCGATGCCCCAACGTTGCGCTCGGAAGCGTGTTCCCTCTCCAACACCAGACATTCTAACTGCAGATGTGAGCTACAATCAGTTATGGCATGTATTCCTGCCTGTGGGGCTTAAGTATGCCGCATTCCCCACACTTTTTTATGATTGGCCGTTTTGTAAAATTCTCAGCTGACTGCAGACCTGCTTAGTAATGGTTAAACTACCATTCGTAAGTATATGAATGTTAATAGTGACAGCTTCCCCCTATGTTGTCATGGCTTAGTGGTTCTGTATTTTGCATCTGATGTACAGAGTCCTTGGTTCGAACCTTGTCGTATCCAGACAGGCTAGGGGGTGTGGCTGCATTTAATCAACTTCTCTCTATGTTGCTCTTATGGTGCCCTGGTTGGTGCAGCGTGCACGTCCGCGCAAACACATTGTGCTGGGTAAAGCACCATTGAACTACGGGCAACTCTATTGCACTGGGTAAAGTGCTATGAAACAATGGGCAACTCTATTGTGCTAGGTAAAGCACTGTTAAACTATGGGCACCTCTATTGCACTAGGTAAAGCGCTATTAAACTACGGGCAACTCTATTGCGCTGGGTGAAGCACTGCAGGCAATTTTATATCAGGATCCTTTAAAATATTTATTTTGTTCACTGATACATTGGCCATTTCACTGCTTTTTAGTAATGTTTAAACATATTTGTCAGGTATTATTTCATATACTGATTTAAAAAATAAATACAAAGGGGAGTGGTGGAACTCGAACCGTGAATGCCTTTTCGTTGTGCAAACGGTCTACCATTATGCTATTGCTATTTGGTGTGATTTGCATTAACATTCTTTCTTATGCTCTTCCATGTCAGAATTGCTAACTCTAGCTAAATAATGGGAACACCCGCGCACACACACGCAAATACAGGCAGCTATTTTGCGGATTTAAAAAAATATATTTAATGTTTTGCGTTTTAGAACTGTGATAGGGGTTTACAATATCAGGGAGTGTGGTGGTGGGTGCAGGGACATTTGAGCGGACTTGCTCTTGTGTGTGTGCTTTGTTTAGTTTTAAAACACTTGCAGGGGCATGGACATTTAGACTGCTCGGCAGTTGGACACACCCCCTGCTTTCTTACACGGTCCGTGTAAGACTTACAGTTGAGTCAGCGTGCCCTCATGCATATTCATGGCACACTGATGTCATACCATTCAACTGCAGCCTCCGAGTAAGACTTATTAAGTCTTACATGGAGGATTAGTGAATCCGGGGGATGAAGATTATGTTGAATCACTGAGACATGGGATACTAAATACAGTCTTCTTTATGTATAGTGGCAATAGATATTTTGGGCAAAATAAATATAATTTCTTCAAGATGCTTGTAGTATTATATCTATATCTCTAAACTGTATAACCTGCCTTACTATTATATCTACATGCCTGTACCATTACACCTATATTACATTACAGCTATAAGTGTATGTTTTTAGCATTATACCTATGTGGCCTTACCATTACCATCATACCAAGTGACTTTACTTTTATAACTATATGATTTTTCTATTATACAGAACTGTCTTTATTGTTATACTTAAATGATTTCACTATTATACATGTATGATGTTACTTTTATATATATATGAGGCTTTACTGTCCTACTACATTACTTTCTGACTGCATGTAATATACCTTTACATTATATCGACATGACTTAAGCATTTTACTTTAAGTGACTTTACCATTGTACCTATATGCCTGTAGTATTATATCTATATCTCTGAACTATAAGACTTGATATGACCTTACTATTCTATCTACATGCCTGTAGCATTATACCTACACCTACATGACTGTATCCTTACACCTATATACCTTTACCATTTACTGTGTATCATTATTCACATGTGATTTTTGTGTTTTATCTGTACAACTTTACCATTATCTGTATTTGACTATACAGTTATACCTTCAGTAGCTTACATTATACCTATATGATATACCCATTATAACTGTAAGACTTTATCATTAAACCTACATCTGTCTTATTATATCTCTGTGACTGTGACATTATACCTATATGACTTAACCATTGTACCTAAGTGACTTCACCATTATGCATATGTCATTTTACTATTATGACTGAATGACTTTGCCATGATATTTATTTTTGCTGTTATATCTATACTGCTTTATGAGTGTAACTACAGTACTGCACATTTATGGCTACATGACTTTCAGTCACACACTTTTGGAGGTATGAACTTAACTCAATGTATACAATTTCATATAAATACGTTTTTGTATTGTATTTCAGAATGATGTTCTCTCTGTTGACATTTAAACTGCATTTATTTTACAGTGTCTGTGTGTTCATCATATGTGCAGTATTAGATAGGCAAGTTTACATTTTTATCGCATTCAGCGAGTTCCTGACACTAATAGTGGTAATGACATATGCTAGCATTTCATTAAACATTAATAGCAATAATTAAACATGGTGATTATAACTAAGGAAAACAGCAATCCTAATAGAATCTATTTTCTCAGCAAAGTATAAATTCCTGTCAACATAATGGACTTTTTTCTATTAGAAAAAAAAAACACAAATGTAAAATAATCACTCACTAGAATTCTTCTTGCCTGAGATGACAACCTAGGTGTTAAAATCAGAATAAATACCAGCAAGGTGTATTAATTATGCCACATTGTTTTAAAAGAACATGTGAGAATATATCATTGTTGAATAGAAAAATCAAATAATTAAGCCACAGCAACTGAGACAAGAAAGTTATTGAAGAGATGTGCTCCTTATAAGAACTGCAGACTGCTAAGACAGCTATGAAGAAAAATATTGACTTACATAAATTGTGCACTAAATGCTTATTACACTTTTTAGTGATAGAAGAACTGCTTAATTTCAAGAAGTCAAGTTTCTGGGGAAAGTATGAAATGTTAATGGCAAAATATGAATGAATTTAAGTTGAAGATGTGTGTTGATTAATGTATTTTATAAGGACATTATTACTAGTTCTTGATTATTATTGGATTATCTTCCTTTCTTTGTACATGAGACATACGTGTTATAACTAATAAAATAAAAATGATTAAATAAAAATAACTGCTTAAAAGGGATAGAAAACTGACAGAAAAATAAATTTCTGGGTACCAAATGAACATTTTAAAACAGTATAGAAATAAACAATTAACTTCATGCAGTGAACTATGTTTTGTAAGCATAAAATGAACCATACTAAAATTTCTAAACTGAGGGTTTTCAGAGCAATGGCAGGAACAAAAGTAAGGTCATTTGACTTTTAAAGCATGTGATTTCATATATAGCATAAGAATAATTTCTGTTAGATGATGACGGCACTGCCAACCTGAACATAAAAGTGCCTTTTTATTTTAATTGAACTTGTTTTCAGCAAGCATGTGTTGGCATCTGTACTGTTAGTGAAGTACGTCTTGATTATTTTTATTGCAGGGGATTCAATGCAATGAATTTTTGTTTGGTAGGACAGACAAAGAGTATCAAGCTAAGTACAAAATTATAACTTCTAAAGGTCAAATGACAACATGTGAATGGTTTAAAGGGTCAGTGCTATTTTGTTTGCTATTAAAGTGACATTTATTTTCAATATTTGAGTTACCATAAAATAAAAAAAATAATAAATCAAATATTAAAATTCCTATAATTGACACTACAGTGAGTATTTCAATATTCACAGTATTAGACTATGGTACCAGATGCAGCTCAACCTACTGCATAGCCTCATTGTATCTGCTAAGACAAAGGAGGCAACAGGCATACTCTTGGAGCATTACTGCTGTGGCTGTAGGCCTTTTTTTCACTGACTTAGAGCTCGTGTATTCCTATAGTAGTCAAGACCATCTCTGAACTCCCAAGCTAGAGATATGATGTCATCTCCACTGGACTTTACAGGTTTCTTTAGCATGGACAGGATTTAGAGCACTTGTGAGGAATAACCTTTGCTGACAAACTACACTAACAGGCTTTCTGATTACATGAAAAATAACCCATGAACCTGACACCTTTGCTTTTGAGCATCCAGTATTAATTTTCCTTTGGAGGGTATGTGCTATACAATTCTTCCACAAGAGCAGAGTATAAATAAAGCAGTATATTCAGATTTTGTATTTTTTAATTATGTGGTATAAGAGGTGGTGGTTCCATTTACAGGAAGGAGATCATACTCCATATCATCTATGGATGCACATTCCATTTTCATAACAGCTTTAACATGTTCACTTAGTAACTTATGATTTAATAACAAGCCCTGGTTTTCTTAGTTACATTATAAACTATCTATTTTGATGGACAGTGAAAGACTAAACCAGAGAATCAGATATCAGTAAGTAGGTTGGATAAGAATCTTGCGTAGGCCCCTCCTACTGAGTTTCCTCCCTCCCCAGCCTGTCATCATATATAAGGACTCCAGCCTCTACCACAACCCATTGGATAGTGCTACAGTATGTCACCCCAGGATGGGCAAGCCCATCCTTCCTGCCACTGTGTCATTTACCCTAGCTACAAATCAAACTCAGGTCAACTGGGCTGTAATTAGGGCTTTGTCACTCTGCCACTTGAGACACTAAGGTTATTGAGAAATTTTAATGTTCTGTGGATTGCAGGGACAGTACCTCTGGATTGGCAAGCTTGGTGTTAGTATACATTCTGATTATAGAGGGATCACACTATTTGGTATTCCCAGGAAAGCCTATGTTAGGGTACCAGAAAAGAGATTTCATCAGATAGTTGAACCTTTAGTTTAGGACAAGTATTGTAATTGCTATCCTGACCATGGAAGATAGGATTGATCCTTTCTCCTTGGACTGACTTTGCAAGGATCAGGGGAAATTTCCAGTGTGATCAAAATGTCTTTTGTGGTCCTGGAAACAATTTATTACTTCTTCTTCTTTCGGCTTTTCCCAGTTAAGGGTCGCCACAGCGGATCACCTGTCCGCTCATGATTGGCAGTGGAGTTTTACGGTGTCGAGTTGCCAGCCCAACACCCAAATTTCCACAGAAGGTAGACACACACAGACACACACAGACACACACTCACATCTAGGGCCAATTTAGAGTGTCCATTCCACCTACAGCGTGTCTTTGGGATGTGGGAGGAAACCTGAGCACCCAGAGGAAACCCACACGACCACAGGGAGGACATGCAGACTCCGCACAGAAGGCACCCCAGCCGAGAATCAAACCATAGAACCTCTTGCTGTGAGGTGGCAATGCTAACTGCTGCACCACCGTGGCTACCGTAAATGTTTTGTGGGAGGTGCTAGTGCAGTCTGGAGTGCCAGAACAACTGGTACATGCTATTTACTTCTTGCATTTGTGTAATGAAAGCCAAGCCCGCACTTCTCAGCACTAACTCAAATATATTCATTGTGGGTAGAGGACTCTTGCAATGATGTGTCTCATTTCCATTCCTTCTCACTGTTTTCATATACAGGATATCAAGGTATAGCCAGTGTTTGGAGCACATTACGTTTTGGGCCATGATTCTTACAAGTGTTCATAATTTCATAAGTTAAATTAGTGTTCAAGTCTGAAGACCATCAAGGAACACTGATTCCCTTATGTCTGGATCAAAAATAAATCACCCATCCAAGCACCGAAGTTATTTTTAAACTTTGCCAGATTTTCTGATCTCCTAACACAAACAGGTACAGGTATTTTAATTTTGAAATATGAGAATATCAGCACAGATTTAAACTTAGGTATATGGAATTTTTTGGGCTAATTTCGAAGATCCAAATTACATTGAAAGGTTTTTAAATTAATATTGCTCCAACTGCTATTAATGTGAAATGCCTTATATGTAAATATTAATTTCCCCCAATGTATCAGTATTGAAAAGTACATAAACTAGGAAACTTACATCTTTCCATACATGTCATATTTATTGGATACAGAATTTTCTTATTAAGTTTTCTTTGTATGGAGTCTACATTTTTAAGCTGTGATATTGCATAGGTACAAAAGATATTATTACATTTGATAACTTGATGAACATATGTTGAAAATCTGATATCCTTAGTTACTAATTTAGTTGCTTCATTGCACAATGAATTATATTTTCAGCGTATAGGCAGAATGTAAAGCTATCTGATATAATATTTTCTAAGTCTTTGTAATGACTAATCTCTTGTAAGGTAACAGATGCAATTTTTAAAGATTTTTATTATACTGGGTTTTCCAAACTATATTATACTGCATTTATCAACACTAACTCTGAGATGGCTAGAATTATCTCAAGTACAGATCTCTGCCATATAGATGTTAATAATGTCAAAATCTTTATTGCTGGAAATGCAAAAACCCATCTTACAGGCATGGGCATATTTACTGATCCAATAATCTTTATTTCAGGTATGGTAGTGAAAACTATCATTCTACCCACAAAAGATCCCTGATATATACTATATATCTGAAATTCATACACACACACACACACACACACACACACACACACACACACACACACACACACATATGTGTATCCCTTCATATACGCATAAGAACATCCTTTAGCTTATGCAGCATATTGGCCACTATTAAATCAGGCCTCATGGGCATTTTCTTAGTTCTATTCAATATTCCTTTTTAGTAACTCAGATTATATAACAGGATAGCAATTCCCCTGCAGTATCCTAAACTCAGTTTCACGATCAGTTAAATAGTTGTCAATGGAAATAAAGAACTTACTAAATTTTTTGCCTGAAGTGACTGTAATATCCAACATGCTCTGGAGTTGTTCACTGCTGAGACTGAAGTGAATATATAATGAAAATATTTACTTAATGATAAAAAGGACAGGCTCACAGACATATTTGGAAGGAATAAGACTCCTTGGAAATGTTCCTGGATTCACGTTTCCTAATTCATTGAGTATATTAGCAGACTATCAGAATCTTAGCTAAAGCTGTTTGCCTTCTAATAAAGATGAATCAGGAGAGGTGGTCTGGAGACCTAATGAGGCTGTCTCCTGGCTACATCCCATAGGAGGTGGTTCAGACATAGCACACTCAAAGGATGTCCTGAGACAGACACAGAAAAAATAAGAGATTCTGCCTCTTAGCCTGCTCTGACTACAACATCATATGGGATAAAATGGCTATTGTTACTGGTGATAGAGAAGACAATTTTGTCCTACTCCACAGGGACCATCATGAGTGTTACCATCTAGGTGGTTTAGAAAATTAATTAATTTTTTAACAGCAGTGTTTTAAAATACTATTACAAAATGAAGATGCAATATACTGAGATTATAAAACAGTAACTCTGTTCAGTGTGTTTGGAGTATTTACATCTAGCTTTGTACTTCATTTAATAGCATAAAACTGTCATAGCAGGTACTAGTCCCAGATGTTAAGATCTAGAACAGAACCATCTTTGTACTTACACTTTTGCCAAGCTAGTGATGGAGTATGCACGGACTATGATAGAAATGAGTAACCCGAGTCAGGTAGTGTGATAGAATGATGCAAGCAGTTAATTAAAACTTCAGAGGAACAAAAATAGCATTGGTTATTTTACCAAGCTGGCATTCTATTTTGCTACATACAAAAAGTGTTACTTGTATTGCATTAAATTTAGTTATTTGATACTATTCTAAATGAAATTATCTTTCCTGCATTCTCCTCAGCAAAATCATGGGCTGCAAGAACAAGGGAAAGTAAAGCAAGAGGAAAAGAAATGAAAAAGGTAGATAGTAAAATAGATAGATAGATAGATAGATAGATAGATAGATAGATAGATAGATAGATAGATAGATAGATAGATAGATAGATAGATAGATAGATAGATAGACAGACAGACAGACAGATAGATAGACAGACAGACAGATAGATAGATAGATAGATAGATAGATAGATAGATAGATAGATAGATAGATAGATAGATAGATAGCTGCAGTAGATATATGGGAATGGAATACTGCTGAATTCCCTCTTTGGTAAACAACTGTTTAGTTGACACAATTTAATGAACTACACACAAGGTGGACAGATGTGCAAGATCACACAGTTCTGTGGGTTGGGAAATATGCCTTTTCTCTGACATAATGCAGTCTCAGAATTAGTATATATAATCAGCAGTGGGTGCAAGTATGGAACTCCCAAATGGGGAGTGTAGGGTGACTTGCCTCCTGCAAAAAAATGATAAATGATAAAATGTTATTTTAGGCTATTTTTAAATGTATGTTTTTCATGCATTGAGATTGTTGATTGGTGCATGAGTATTGGTATGTCAGCATTTACGAAGTTGGCCTTTTCTATGAACAGTGACATTTGGATCATTTGCCCATTATCAATAGACCTATATATATATATATATATATAGATATATGTATGTGTTTATATATATATATATATATATATATATATATGAAACAGTAAACCCAAATATGGAAGGAGCAGTATCTGCTGTTTGCAAATAGCAGAAGATGCAAAATGTCACACAAACTTACAAAAAAGGTGCAAAGCGGTATAAACAGCCAATTCACAGTTCCAGAAGAGCCTTAAGATTGTGTAGCTTGATACTCCAACTCACAAGCCAAACGAGTTATAACAATGAATGAGACACTGCTCCTGTATGTAGTAGTACCAATAAATCCAAAAACAAGCGTGGCAGACAAACCAAGTCTGAATGCAAGAGTTGTCAAGAATAAATACTATTGTTTAATAAAGAATGAGCGCTTTCGCGGTGAGTCCCACCGCTTCTTCAGAAGCGCTCATTCTTTATTAAACAATAGTGGCTTGTGAGTTGGAGTTGGCTGGCTTAATTGGCTTGTGAGTTGGAGTATCAAGCTACACAATCTTAAGGCTCTTCTGGAACTGTGAATTGGCTGTTTATACCGCTTTGCACCTTTTTTGTAAGTTTGTGTGACATTTTGCATCTTCTGCTATTTGCAAACAGCAGATACTGCTCCTTCCATATTTGGGTTTACTGTTTCATTTACATTCAGTCTTTGTTTTGGGTGTTCATCGATATATATATATATATATATATATATATATATTAACATTCCCCCTCAAATCTAATATACCCTATAGTAAATCTCAGCTTTGCATGTCATAATTATCCATCTCTCTCTGTCCTTCTCTGTCTCTTTCCCTCTCTGTACATACACACACACACACACAGACACACACACACACACACACACACACACACACACACACACACACACACACACACACACACACACACACACACACACACTCACACATACTCACACATACACACACACATACCTATATATATATTATACATATATATATATATATATATATATATATATATATATATATATATATATATATTTAGAGAGAGAGAGAGAGAGGGATGGTTATAGGGGTCTATATTATGTTGCAGAAATGGTAAAACACCAAATGCCATTTCAGCAACATATAAACACTGAAATATCACTAATGTGAACGGCCAGGTTTCCTAGGAAAACAAATCGGTAGACCAACCAGACATGACAGACCATCTAAAACAATACAGAGTGGGGGGTTGTGCCCCCACCCCCCTAACTAAATATACCAACTCCGAGATTGCACTACAGTGGGGTAACTGGCAATTTCATGGCGACGGCCAGGTGATTTTCTTCCCTGGGAAAAAAATCGGTGACCTGGCCGTTCACATTAGTGGTATTTCTGTTTTTAACTGTCACTGAAATGGCATTCGGTGCTTTGCCATTTTGGCAACATAACAGATGCGGTTATAGACTAGCATTTAAGAACTTATCCCAGCAGTTTATGTTACAATATTTTTATTTGTGTGTGTCTCACACTTAACTTGCATATGTTCCCTACAGGGTACAACGTTGTTACTCAGTTTAAATAGTGCATGTACCAAGGCTTTCAGTTGTTCTGATCTATTAATTGGTTCTCTACTGATCTGTTATGAATAAACACAAACACTGAAATAGGTAAAGTACAAAACATTAAAAGATTTCTGCATGCACACACAACAAAAGAATAGCTAAAAGTTTGCTACCCTAGTCAACACAGCCATGCGGTAAGTGTGATCTCAAGCAAAAATGGTTTTCTTTGGGGCACCTGTGACATTCTATAGTTTTCTCTTGTCTCCCAAAGACTTGTATTACACATATTGGCAAATTTAAATTGCACCTATATATATGTGTGTGTGTGTTATGAAAGAAAGTCCTGGCAATCACCTTTCTCTTGGGAACCATTTGAAATGCTGGGACCTACTATAGCAAGTCCCATAATACAGACATTGAATGGCTGAAAAAAAAAACAGATATAGTAAGTCTGAATTGGACATTTCTCAAGGCATTTCCTTTTCTCTGATGCGTGGCTAAACTGTGGATGGAGGTGGCTGTTTTCAGGATAGTTACAGGAGTTGAGCTGTGGCTCATAGATGGATGGATACTACCTTAAATTCTAAACGATGAAAGCTAGACCAAGTATCCTGTACTATCATGACCTATTTTTATTACTTTTGAAGTAAAATAACATCAGCAAAAAGGAAATAGTTTTGCAACAAACCAAACATTTCCTTTTCCTGTATCTATGCAATGCTAGAGTTAAAATACTCATTTGTGTGGGAGGGACAGGGGAATTGCCCCTTGCAAAATAAAGTTAAATATTATTAATCTTGCTGAAAATTATAGAGTCAAAAGTCCATAGTAATTGTTCAGGAGGATATGCTTTATTTACTTTAACTAAAATAGTAAACTTTCATAAACTTCTGGGTTTGAGCTACATAGCATTTAGAATAATGACAAATAGAAGAATGAAAAAATATTAATCTGAAATGGAATAACAACCATCATTTTCAAACAGAAGAAACATCATAACATTGACTCTATCATACACAGAAATGCTTTAAAACAAATGTAAAATATTAACAGAAATAAAAAATGTTCTAAGTTCATTTTGCAAGGGACTATATCCTCATACAACAAAAAGGGGTGAGAAGTAAAATACTAATACCCCCAATTACTATATATACTGACTGTATTACCCCTGATTACTATATATACTGACTGTAGTACCCCCGATTACTATATATACTGACTGTAATACCCCCGATTACTATATCTACTGACTGTATTACCCTGATTACTATATATACTGACTGTATTACCCCTGATTACTATGTATACTGAATGTATTACATCGATTACTATATATACTGACTGTATTACACCCGATTACTATATATACTGACTGTATTACCCCTGATTACTATATATATTGACTCTATTACCCCTGATTACTATATATACTGACTCTATGGCTGTGACAGCTTGGAGTAAAGTGAATATTTGTTTAGTCACTAAATTTGTATGTGCTGTACATCCAGTGTACTGCAGTTTCAGAGTCTGCATGCTTACAATATAATGATGTGGGGCAGAATCCTTCCAATACGAGTTGGTGCAGGGTACAGTCAACTGGCCAAAACACTGCAAAGGTTGAATTATCTATTGCAATGTTGAATTACATTTTTAAGTACTAAATTTTAGTTTACTGGGTTTCTTTAAAGTACTGTTGTACACGAGGTACTTCTTCCAATTGGAACCTAACTGTATGATATTTCTAATGAATATGTGTCTGTATGATATGTCAGCAGTTTTTATTTAAACAGTTGTTATTCTTCCACACAATATGCAGGGATATGTATACTGCTGCTGTTTTTGGCTAAGGCAGACAGATGGGCAGGTGAACAGTCAGTCTGTCTTAACCCCTTACCCACTTTCATAGAGAAAGGATATGCCTTTACCAGTTTTTTAACAACTGTAGTAGCCCCTTTAGAGAGGACATCAAACGTCTCATTCAGTTTCTGTGGAAATCTGAAGGCTGCTATGACCTAAGAAAGACAATTCCACTTTAAGCTGTCAAATAATTCTTCAGCATCTGGACTAAGGAAGACACTGTTTGTTTTTGTTTATTCATTCATTTACATTTGTTTACTGGGAAAGTCTGAATGGGAATTGAAACTCCTTTTCAGTGGTAGCCTGGGGAGAAAAGCTCCATGGCTACATATACAAAATTATTATGACAATGTGCAAAGCATATATTATAGCAAAAGCATTTATAAGTTTATTTTATAAGGATTTTTATTATCTTTCTGATGTATTCTGCCAACTATGTTATAAAAGGCATTGTGGTTCTTTTTGATAACATGTTGAACTTTCTAATTTCTCACTGTTCACTCACCATTAAAACCTTGTATCCTGAATTCAGTAATGAAATTTGACAATATAGATCTGCCTTTACATTTAGTTTTCCAGATTTTAGCACAAGCAATTTGTTTGTGTCTTTCGGCTTTTCCCGGTTAGGGGTCACCACAGCGGAACTCCGGTCAGCTAATGATTGGTAGTTGATTTTTAAGTGCCGAGTTACCAGCCCTGACGCACAACCTTCAATGAAGGTATGCCCATTCACACATGTCTCCACGCAGATGATGCCCTAGCTGAGAATTGAACCAGACAGCGTCTTACTGTGAGGTGACAACACTACCGCAGCACCACCACCGTGGGATTTTAGCACCATCAATACAGTAGCATAATTCTGGCATGGGGAACATTGCTCTCAGGCTTTATAACAAACCATTTTCAGGTCCAGAATCATTTAATCACTTATGGATTTTATATATTTCTGTTAGGAGGCTAACTATACTGGGGCCTTATCCTTTCTGGCAGATGAAATTAGTAATTGTGTCTCCTGTGTTTTAACAGGCACAGATGATTTATGAACATCTTTAATCAACAGAGTTCTTAGGTAAGTCATGTAAGTACTGTTTAATTCCCTGGGTTTTACCAATCTGTAGACCTGAGTTTAATTTGTGGAAGAAGGTCTGGACCTCTAGTAGGATATCTTGTTATCAATTATTCACACCACATAGTTACTTAAAAAAAGAAAAACATTTCCAAAAAATTATTATATATTGGTCCGTGTCAGGTTTAACCATCTGGTGATCTAAACATTGGCTCCAGATGATTTGGCAACAATTCATTAATGCTGATGTGACACCCCAACCCCATGTAAAATGGGAAAATGGGGTCTGGTGGTTATAAGAATAATGACTCATATACTATCACATCAGTTCATTGTATAAAATTGCATAAAAATACATGACAACCTGCATCAGTGAATAAACAGTAAATTAATAGGTCTTAATGACTAGAACAGTAAATATGGAAAGCTTGAAATATATAGCAGTGTTCTTATTTCTGAGTTATTGGCATTTAATGATTTATAAATCAACTGTATAGAATAATTAAAAAAAAATGTGTTTGAAGCAAAATTCAAGCTGAGATTTTTTTGGCACCCCCCACACACTGATGGAGGGGCTGCATCTCTTTACCTCCTTTGCTTAATATAATTAACCTGAAAACTGCAATGCCTTCAACAAATAAAGATTTGTCCATTTGCAATGAAACTGAGAGTGCATTTCTACACTCATGTTATTCATACTCATGATATTTACAGTGAGTGTACATTGCCTGATTTTCACCATCTTCACCAGCCTTTGTATCTTCACATAATGTATTCACCATGAAATGAGGGTAAAATTGTGACTCGTGATATGTAACCTGAAATGAGCATGAACTTGTGCTATTTAATGTGAACACCGTTATAAAATGTATTATCTCCATTATTTAAATGACCATGATTATAGTGCTAACCCCAAGGAAATTCTTGTCTCCATGTATTGCAAAGGTAGCTCTCAGGTGCAACATCAGATATTTAAGAATGACAGAGAAAAAGCAAGTCATATGATATAAGCCAAAGCAACAAGACATTAAAGTAAGAATGCTGTTCCAGAGGACTCTAGCTGTGTCTGTGAGTGGAGACTGGAGTATCGGTTCTGGCGGTGACTGGTCAGAAGGATCAGATAATCATAACTCTTATCTGGAAGCAGATATTATTTTCTTTCTGTGGATTTTATTCAGCATCAAGGAAATATAATATTCATTTTAACTGAGGCTACAAAAGCATTTATTTGTGCTCAAAAAAATGGAGCAAGTGGGGTGGAACAAGGAGTCACTTTTTATTATGGATGAAATGTTAGATTATTTTGTTTTATAGTTTGACACAGATATTTAATTTCACTGGCAAAAACTTTCCTTTAAAAAAGCTGTTTTTTTACTCATGTAATTTTTATTTTCAAGAAATATTGTTAAAACATTCATGAAATATTATGCATAACACTTAAACAACTATATACAATATTTACAAGGCAGCCTGACATCAATAATGAAGACAAATATATCATAAAATCTGAACTAATAAAAAATATATATAAATTCAGAGTGAATTTGGTGGTAGTCATATAGTTTCAATTAATAATAATACTTTTCTCCAAGGGTTTTGTAGCAATGGCCTAGGGTAAATCCCTAGTTCTTTAATTTTGATCTCCATCAGTGCTGAGCTTTCCAGTAAAGTTGAAAAGTCTTTCAAGGTACTGTTATATTTGAGTTCCATCTTCTAGTTGTGCATTTCCTTGAAATTGCTAATATTGTACATAGTAGATATGTCTGTTTTGTTCAAATGAGGACTCTCATTTACATTCAATAGAATTAAAGTTTTGGATAAAACAAAAGATTGATTAAATAAGGCTTGAAGAAAATTATTTATAGCATTCCAATAAGTTTTAATGTTAATACAATCATAAAAAATATGATTCCAGTCAGCTTCAGACACCTGTTCACATCTCCAACATAATCCATTTCTGGAGGAGCTAATTTTAGCAACTCTCTCCAGTGATAAAAATGTTGTATATAAAAATTTCCAATTGAAAATTTTCCAATATTGTGAACTAGATGTTTTTTAGGAAATCCAAATGTGTTTGCTGCTTTACATTCCACCAGATGCGTAGCTAGGGTGTGACAAAGGGGGGCAGCTGCCTTAATTGTAAGATGTAATGGTGACATAATTAGGAGATGCTGACTGGTGGTAACACAATACTAACATTCAATTTTTGAATGCTGGTATCACATTTGCAATCAAGTCTGAAGGGCCATTCGCCATGGCTTCAGCACCCCATGTACAGTACTCAGAATATAGCAAGTTGGACACTTTTTACAGCTGTGGCAAGCTAATTGTTTGCTACAATGTTTCAGAAAGAAGAGTCTGAGCTACCTGAAGGACTTTTTTTGGCTCCTGAACCTCAGCTGGACAGGAGATTTTGTTTTTGCTTTTCAGTTTGAGAGAAGTAGGAGAAACCATAGTGGAGAGATGCACTGGGCATCACAACACCTACTGATGGCACTGCATTCCACAATATATATCTCTGAGTTTTTCATTCGTTAGCTTAATAAGTTTATTCTTTCAAGGGTGACCTAGGAAAGCTGTCTGCTTTAGTGACCTATTCACAGTCCTGGAGTAAGCAAAAGGAGGCTGCAGGATTAAAGCCTAGGAAAAGAGGTCAAAGCTCATTAATAGGTCAAAATATTCTCTCTCTGTCTCTCTCCCTCTCTCTCTCTGCTTAATTGGTGGATGAAAAAAAATGCATTTTATATATCTCCAGTCTGCTAGTACAAGCAGTGATCAGAATGCCTTGATATACATTAAAGGGAAGTTAACTGTCTGGATTTACGTTCTATTCCAGGATGTATATAATTATTATGAGTTTCTAGATGAGAGCTTCTGGCCTTGCTTTCCATCCCCTGACTGTCTCCTTTTGCCAGAAACATTATAAAGTTAATGACCTGACAATCAGATGTGTGATGACCTGACAATCAGATGTGTGAAGAACAGCAAAAAGAGTGTAGGGCATTAATAACAACATGATATATGCACAACAGGTTCTTCTAAAGTGAAACTATGCAAAACTGCAGTCCTAGAAAAGTTCTAATTTTCATACCTTTAGTCTTGTTGAGGTGAACATCATACTCAAAATTAATTCAGCTTATTTGTTTATCTATTTATTTATTTATTTGCATTTTCAACTGTGGTAGAGCTCTGACTGACAGCCCCAAAGAAATGTCTGGTTAAGAAACTTATTTAAGAGCTGCAGTTAGACAAATAGAGGTTGAGGGAACCAAAACCCTGGATCATAGGAAGCAGTTTATACAGCTCATACCTTTAATCCTCTCTGATGTTAGCATCATCTTACAATTACAGTTACAACAGTGTTGAATAAAAGACTGTGAGAACTTTTAATTCAACCATATATCTAGACAAAATACAACACTGAAGTTATTAACTATTTGTAGTTATCAGATTCTTTTATATTCATTTCTTCAGAAGATCACTTTCTCATTTTTCGTATGGTTTCCTTCTGTTGTCAACGCTAAACACATAACATTTTTAAGGCAATATAATATTTTTTTTTCTGTGATACACAAGGGTATCACAAACCATAAAATGATTGTTATACTGAAAACAAGACATTAAATAAAATATACATAATGAACTTATTTCCCTGCAAGTATTGCAACAGTAAAGTGATTTTTTTCTTTTTAATATTACATTCGTAAAGTGTTTTGGTTGGCATATAAATGGTCCTGGGTGACCTGCAAAAGACTTAACCATAAGCATTTGGTATGTTGGGATTTGAATAGAATTGTTTTGATTCCTTGCTTAGATTGTGACTTTAAGGTCTGTATTTCTTCATAGAACACACCGTCCAAATAAGAAGAGCAGACAATAAAAAGTGTGCCTCAGTCACTTTGTAATGTGTAGCTGTGTTTGTGCATTTGCTTGTGAAGCACCACAAACTCAGACAGAAGTCTTGGCATTCTGGTTTAGGATTTAACAGAAGAAGCCAAGTCAGTCAGTTAGCAGCACAGCAAACACCTTTTAATCCACAGAGATAAAATCTACAAGTAACGGTTAAGCACTTTCGTCTGACATAACAGACATCTTCAGAACCAAGTACTCAATCAAATTAACAATTAAAAACGCCCTTCTTGTAAGCAAATACATTTGCTTTCAGCATGCTGGTCTTAAAGCACTTTTACAACACATTTAAAATGTATTTAAAATGTTCCTAAAACACATGAAAACACATTATTGCTAAAAGCAAAACATTAAACTTGTGCCCTTCTTTTTAACTCACTAACAATTGAAATAATCTTATTTAGTCCTGGCGGATAGGTAGCATCAAATTTAAGCTGCCATTTTATTTCGTTATGCAGCAATCTATTTTCCCAGTCCCCAGTAACATCTTCCATTGAGAGTTGTTCCAAAATCAAAAAGGAAAAATTTTTTAAAACCAGTACAATATACAGAGTGTCTAGCTAGCGCACTTTTTCTATCCTTTAACTTTATACTGTACACATGCTGATAAATTCTTTGCTTCAATGAATTAATAGTTTCTCCAATATAAAATGCATCGCACGTGCAGTGGGTAGCTAAATAAATAATCCTTTGTGTGTTGCAATTCAACACTTTTTGCCTATTCTATGCTTTCATTTTCCTCAGCACTTTGTTCTTTTCCATGTTAATAAACCTACAATAAGAATAGTGTTCACATCTTCTAGTTAAAGGAATATCACCCCTATTCCCTGTACTTTCCAGTAGTTCTTTAAAATTTGTCATATTTCTATATTTAAATGTCGGTCTAGTATTGAATAACCGACAAATATCACTACCCACTTGTAATACTGTCCAATTTTTACAAATAATATTTTCAATTTCCTTAGAGTCAGTAATGTAGTGCATTACCATATTGTTACCCAGTTGGAAACTGGAACTGCTAGTCCTAGTCATAGAATTTTCCTGACAGTTAAAACCAAACTTAACGATGGGTACAAATTTGTTCTGCCTGCCCACACAAACCTCAGTAATGATTTTATCCAACAAATCACTTGGGTACCCTCTTTCTTTGAACATTTCTCTTAAAACTGAGAATTCCCCTAAACATTCCGAATTCTCTGATGTAAGCCTAGAAACATGAATCAACTGAGTCTTCACAATACCTTTCTTTTCATACATAGGATGACAACTCGAAAAATGTAGAAATATATTGCAGTATGTAGATTTCCTAAAACTTTTTGTGACTAATGAACCTTCCTTGTTCTTGGTTATGTTAATATCAAGGTAATTAATAGTGTCATTACTCATCTCATACAAAAATTCCAGAAATTCAGTACTTTTCTGCATAAAATCTACAAATATGTTCACTTGTTCACTAGTACCTGTCCAAATAAAAAGTAAATCATCCAGATATCTATGATATGTGAGACAGTATTTAAATAAAGGTGTTTTAAACAATAAATGCAATTCCCACCATAACATCACCGCATTTGCAAATAATGGGGCGCAGGCTGCACCCATTGCTACACCCTGGTTTTGTCTGTAAAATTCACCTTCAAAACTTATAAAATTGTTGTTCAATACTATATCCATAAAAGAAACAACCCTTTCTTGTTCACTCATATCTAGTCTACTAAATTCTGATATTATATATTTAAACCAAGTTAAACTCACATCCTGTGGTATTACAGTGTACAAACTGTGTACATCACATGTAACCAGTAAAGAGTGTTGAGGTATAATAACTGGTTGTAACTTATTCAGCAAGTCCCACGAGTCCTTAAGCACATGTGGAAATGATTCAAAAATGTGCTTCAACCTACCATCCACATACCTGGCAAGTGGCTCAGTAACTGAGCCCTTGCCAGAAACAATTGGATGCATTGGTTGGTCACCTATATTAGTATGAATCTTAGGTATCCCAAAACTTTTGAAACTGTAGGTCTTTCCACATGCAAATATTCATACAGTGACCCAGGAATCTGATCAAATAACAATAGTTCACCTAAAACAATCTTAATAGACCTGTATGCTAAGTTAATTTAATTGAGCGAAACTTGTTCATAAACTTCTACATTGCTCAATAATTCAGTCATACGGCCACAATAATCATGAACCCCCCATTATTACAATGCCGCCACCTTTGTTGGGTTTCATATATCAATACTTTTCTTAGTTTTTAAATAATTTAACAACAAATATTCTTCCTTTGTTAAATTATAATATCTATTTGTCTTTTTGTCCAAAGTACTTCTAATATCCCTGTCACACTGTCTTTCAAATATATTATCCAAACTATTTTGTGGTGGATTGAATGTACTACTTCGCTTAAAATTATTAGTTTCACCATTATTCACATTAGCATTGTCAAACATAATGTTTAAATTCAACTTTCAACCAAACATTTTAAGGTCCAAATTAATATCCTCCACACGGGCCTTGTTTGCAGGGATAAAATTAACCCCCTTAAGCAACAAATTATGATGTTCTGGCCCAAAAGTCAAAGAGGAAAAATTATAGATGTTAAAATTAAAAAAAGTTGTAATATCAACAGTACCTGAATATGGATCAAGTGTGTTGAATATATCAACTGCAACATTTAAGTTCACCTCTTGGACTTCTGATAATTGTAATAATTCCTCTTGTTGTTCTTCTGGTATCCATTATCCTTGCCCCTGTTGTTGTACTGATATCACCCCGCCCGTCTCTCCGACCGCCTGGGGGCTTCTGAGCCTAAAGGGCATCCCCCTTCCGACTCAGTTTGATATTCTACATCAGTCTCTCATTGTCTTTAATGAGCAGATTCGTTAACTCAAGCCCAGTCCGGTTGAAAAGATCAACTAGTTCCATATGTAAAACAGAATTGATCTCCACCCCCTGAGGATATTTCCACAGACACAAGCCTTTCGACACATGTTATCTGCAAGAAAGTAGTTTTCCAACTGAACACATTTAAACTGGTACACAGATTTTTCAAGTTGAAATATTTGCTCATGGATGGTCCTACAGTTGCCAGTCTCATTAGAAACAGAAGCAGGTTGAATATCACGCCAAGCATGAATTCTATAAACAGAAGTGTAATTACCTGTAGTTTCCCTCCTACTTTTATCCAAACTTTTTTTAGAGTTGTTAACATGGGCGGCATCTGATTTAGAAGTTTTCTGCCCATTAACAGCATTTACACTGGGGCAGTATAAGCACATTACTGATGGACTGGTCAATTCTATCACCTCTGATGTTCAATTTCCAAATTATAAAGCCAAATTCAATCATGTGTTTCAGATTACTGAACAGAAAATGGTGAACGTAAGGGTCTGGAAAGATAAGAAACTCAGGAGGGATGACGATGAATATAGGAGGAAAACACTGTATCCACCACCTAGGAGAATGAACACCGATGAGAAAGATGTGGATAGTGGGGACCAGGTAGACCAACAAACTGAGTCAGAAGGGGGTGCCCTTTAGGCTCAGAAGCCCCCAGGCAGTCAGAGAGACTGCTGGGGCAATATCAGTACAACAACAGGGACAAGGACAATGGATAACAGAAGAACAACAAGAGGAATTATTACAACAGTTATCAGAAGTCCAAGAGGTGAACTTAAATGTTGCAGTTGATATATTCAACGCACTTGATCCATATTCAGGTACTGTTGATATTACAACTTTTTTTTAATTTTAACATCTATAATTTTTCTTTTTTGACTATTGGGCCAGAACATCATAATTTGTTGCTTAAGAGATTTAATTTTATCCCTGCGAACAAGGCCCGTGTGGAGGATATTAATTTGGACCTTAAAATGTTTGGTTGAAAGTTGAATTTAAACATTATGTTTGACAATGCTAATGTGAATAATGGTGAAACTAATAATTTTAAGTGAAGTAGTACATTCAATCCACCACAAAATAGTTTGGTTAATATATTTGAAAGACAGTGTGAGACGGATATTAGAAGTACTTTGAACAAAAAGACAAATAGATATTACAATTTAACAAAGGAAGAATATTTGTTGTTAAATTATTTAAAAACTAATGAAAGTGTTTGCTATTTGAAACGCGACAAAGGTGGCGGCCTTGTAATAATGGGGGTTCATGATTTTTGTGGCCATATGGCTGAATTATTGAGTGATGTAGAAGTTTATGAACAAGTTTCGCTAAATGAAATTAACTTGGTATACAGGTCTGTTAAGATTGTTTTAGATGAACTATTGTTATTTGATCAGATTCCTAGGTCACTGTATGAATATTTGCATGTGGAAAGACCTACAGTTTCAAAAATGTTGGGATACCTAAGATTCATACTAATACAGGGAACCCACGGATGCATCCAATTGTTTCTGGCAAAGGCTCAGTTACTGAGTCACTTGCCAATTATGTGGATGGTAGATTGAAGAACATTTTTGAATCATTTCCACATGTGCTTAAGGACTCGTGGAACTTGCTGAATAAGTTACAACCAGTTATTATACCTCAACACTCTTTACTGGTTACATGTGATGTACACAGTTTGTACACTGTAATACCACAGAATGTGGGTTTAACTTGGTTTAAATATATAATATCAGAATTTAGTAGACTAAATATGAGTGAACAAGAAATGGTTGTTTATTTTATGGATATAGTATTGAACAACAATTGTATAAGTTTTGAAGGTGAATTTTATAGAAAAAACCAGGGCATAGCAATGGGTGCAGCCTGCGCCCCATTATTCGCAAATGCGGTGATGTTATGGTGGGAATTGCATTTATTGTTTAAAAGACCTTTGTTTAAATACTGTCTCACATATCATAGATATCTGGATGATTTACTTTTTATTTGGACAGGTACTAGTGAGCAATTGAACATGTTTGTAGATTTTATGCAGAAAAGTACTGAATTTCTGGAATTTTCGTATGAGATGAGTAATGACACTATTAATTACTTTGATATTAACATAACCAGGAACAAGGAGGGTTAATTGGTCACAAATTTTTTTAGGAAATCTACTTACTGCAATATATTTCTATATTTTTCGAGTTGTCATCCTATGTGTGAAAAGAAAGGTATTGTGAAGACTCAGTTGATTTGTGTTTCTAGGCTTACATCAGAGAATTTGGAATGTTTAGGGGAATTCTCAGTTTTAAGAGAAATGTTCAAAGAAAGAGGGTACCCAAGTGATTTGTTGGATAAAATTATTACTGAGGTTTGGGCGGGCAGGCAGAAGAAATTTGCACCCATCGTTAAGTTTGGTTTTAACTGTCAGGAAAATTCTATGACTAGGACTGGCAGTTCCAGTTTCCAACTGGGTAACAATATGGTAATGCACCAAAACGTAGTAGAAACCCAAAAACAAACAGGATGAAGCACACCAGAATGCACAATAGTGTAGTTTATTAAGCGCTTTCATTTTCTAAATAAAGACTTCTTCAGAATTAAATAATTACAAAAAGCTGACCCTATATATGCATCCTTGCCCCTACTTAACATAATTGATGAATTGCATCACTGATAATTAACTAAAAGGAATACAGCTCTCAAAAAGCAAGTACCACATAAATAAATAAATACATACATAAATAAATACATGCAGTACATAATAACATGTACAACTGTAAAATTCATACAAGTTTAAATTACAAAAATCATTAAATTACATATAGAAGCATAATTACTGTAAAATTCCTTAAGATTCCTAAAAATACAATGTAGGCGGTGTTTTCACTTATATATTAACGTATATCCTTCAGTTTTGAGTCTGAGGATAGAACGTATAGATAGACTACTATTTAGACTGGGTTGTTGTGTGGCATTGGTTCTCAATTGCCACTTTAATTCCCTTGATTCCAAGTAGTCATTCAATGGCCCCCCTCTATCACCCAATGTTATTTATTCTAATACTGTAAACTTAAAACTATGTCCCTCATTATTTATAACATGTACTGCCAAAACATTCTTCAAATCACATTTCTTAATATCATAAAAATGCTGGTAAACTCTACTTCTAAGGGCATTAATGGTCTTCCCTATATAGAAACGTGGACACTTGGTACAGAGGGCTAAATAAACAACTGTCTTACTACTACAGGAAAATTTCTTTTTGTGTATATGTTTACCATAATTAGGTATATGAATCTCAGTGCCTTCTATAATATATTGACATTGGAGACAAAAAACACACTTAAACATACCACCTACTTGTGGGTAAATTTATTGTGATCTTTCAAGCATGTTTTTAAATGTGGTGTCCTTCTTGTATACAATATTAGGATGTGTCCTCACTAAATCTAAATAATCTTTACTAGTGGTAAACAAATTCCAGTTACGTTGAATTGTTTGATTAATGCCCATGAACTGCTTGTTGTATTTAATAATTGCTAATTTATTAAATAAATTAGTCTCAGACCTGGACTCACCTTCCTGTAAAACAACTCCTTTTCCAAGTAATGGGAAAAATATCCCCTCTCCCTCTTGGTAACAACCTCCTGTAAAATTTCATCAACAAAACCATCGGGGTAACCTGTTCTTGTGAACATCCCTTTAAGAACTTGAATTTGATGTAAAAAAAATCTTCATAATCAGAGACCATCATTGCTAGTCTAACCCCCTGTCCCTGAAGGATATATGTAAATCTATAAGTAAACACACCGCCTACATTTTATTTTTAGGAATCTTAAGGAATTTTACAGTAATTATGATTCTATATTTAATTTAATCATTTTTGTAATTTAAACTTGTATGAATTTTACAGTTGTACATGTTATTATGTACTACATGTACTTATTTATGTATTTATTTATTTATGTGGTACTTGCTTTTTGAGAGCTGTATTCCTTTTAGTTAATTATCAGTGATGCAATTCATCAATTATATTAAGTAGGGGCAAGGATGTATATATAGGGTCAGCTTTTAGAAATTATTTCAGTCTGAAGAAGTTTTTATTTAGAAAACGAAAGCGCTTAATAAACTACACTAATATGGTAATGCACTAAATCACTGACTCTAATTAAATTGAAAAATTTATTTGTAAAAATTGGAGAGTATTACAAGCGGGTAGTGATATTTGTCAGTTATTCAATACTAGACTGACATTTACATATAGAAACATGACAGATTTTAAAAGACTACTGGAAAGTACGGGAAATAGGGGTGGTATTCCTTTAACTAGAGGATGTGAACACTGTTCTTATTGTAAGTTTATTAACATGGAAAAGAATGGTGAAGTGCTGAGGAAAATTAAAGTATGGAATAGACAAAAAGTTTTGAATTGCAATGCACAAAGGATTATTTATTTAGCTACCTGCTGCACATGCAATGAATTTTATACTGGAAAAAGTATTAATTCATTGAAGCAAAGAATTTATTAGCATGTGTACAGTATAAAGTAAAAGGATAGTAAAAGTGCACTAACTAAACACTCTGCATATTGTACTGGTTTTAAAAATTTTATCTTTTTGATTTTTGGAACAACTCTCAATGGAAGATGTTACTAGGGACTGGGAAAATAGATTGCTGCATAAAGAAATGAAATGGCAGCTTAAATTTGATGCTACCTATCCACCAGGACTAAATGAGAGTATTTCAGTTGTTAGTGAGTTAAAAAGAAGGGCACAGCAAGTTTAATGTTTTGTTTTTAGCAATAATATGTTTTCATGTGTTTTAGGAACATTTTAAATACATTTTAAATGTGTTGTGAAAGTGTTTTAAGACCACCATGCTGAAAGCAAATGTATTGGCTTACAGGAAGGGTGTGTAAGCACTGGCTCTACTATTTAATTGTTAATTTGATTGAGTAACTTGGTTCTGAAGATGTCTGTTATGTCAGATGAAAGCGCTTAACAGTTACTTGTGGATTTTATCTCTGTGGATTAAAAGGTGTTTGCTGTGCTGCTAACTGACTGACTTGGTTTCTTCTGTTATTTGCTAACTTTACCTGGTTGAGCACTGTGTGGATTTCAATTTGTGGTTTAGGATTTATGTATTTCAGAATCCAATGAGACACAATCAGTGGGCCGGATTCACGAAACCTCCGTGTAAGACTTAATATGTCTTACTCAGAGGCTGCAATTGAATGGTATGACGTCAGCATGCCATGCATATTCATGAGGGCATGCTGAATCATACCTTAGGCTAACACGGTCCGTGTAGGAAAGTAGGGGGCGTGTCCGAATGCCGAGTACTGCAAAGGGACATGCCCCCAGAAGAGTCAGAGGACTGAAAGTAAACACCCACGAGCGAGTCCATAGAAATGTCAAGGAACACAACACCACACATCCCCACAGACTATAAACCCTACTGAAAATGTGTAAAACGTAAAAATAGCAGTTTCATTTTTTTTTTTTATAATTTCAAAAATGTTTGCCCGCATTTGTGCTCGTTTGCGCGGGTATGCCCTTCGCTCAGCCACAGTTAGCAGACATTGAAAAGCATATAAGATCTACATATGCAAATTAAGCCAAGTAGCAATAGCGTAGCGGTAGAGATGTTGGCCAAAGAGGAGGTAGCCACGGTTCGAGCCCCTACAACATCATTCACCATTTTTATTTAAATAAGTATGAAACAATCCCCTGACATATTTATATATATATATATATATATATATATATATATATATATATATATATAATTATAATTTAAGTAAAATGTAATGAAATGGGCCATGTATTTGTGAAGAAATCTGACAGAATAATTTATAAAAAAAGGACTATAATTGCCCATAGCTGAGCAGCACCTTAACAAGCTGCATATGAGTGCCCATATGTGAGCAGCGCTTTAACAAGCTGCATATTAGTGCCTGGAGGTGAGCAGTGCTTTAACAAGCTGCATATGAGTGCCCGGAGGTGAGCAGCACTTTAACAAGCTTAATATGAGTGCCCGTAGCTCAACAGCACTTCAACCAGCGTAATATGAGTGCTCATAGCTAAATAACGCGTTACCCAGTGTAAGCCGTTTGCGCGGAGCTGCGCAGTGCACCAACCAGCTTACCGGCGGGCAACATTGGGAAAGCTGTATCAAATCCGCCTTTATACAAACACACCTCCTAGCCTGTCTAGACAGTAGTAAAATAAAAAAAGCAATGCCAAGGGTTGAACCCGGGATACTGTGCACCATAGTCAAAGTACTGAACCACTAAGCCATGACAGTTGTACTGAGAAACACAGTATTAGCATATATATATATATATATATATATATATATATATATATATATATATATATATATATATATATATATATATATATAGGAATGAATGAAAATAGAACCATGACAAAGCAGGTTTGCTTTAAGCTGATAAATATCCAAAATGGCCAATCAGAGATAAGTGCGGGAAAACCGGCATATATCAGCCCCATAGGCAGGAATACACACCATAACTGATTGTGGTACCCATTTGCAGTCAGGATGGCAGGTGCAGGAGAGGGAAATCGCTTTAGAGCACAAAGGTGGGGTGTTGAGGAGTCAAAATATATGGTTTGGCTCCTAGTCCATGATCATGAAGCACAACTCATGCAGGGCCAGGTTCAATGGGGTGCGTATAAGGCAGAGGCGTGGAACTGGTTGGCACATGATCTCACCAGTGCCACAGGCATTCCGAGGACTGGTGAACAGGTCCGTCACCCCCATGCGGACCTGAAGTGACGTAAGGAGGACTAACTGAACCGTTGGATCCAGGAGGCCCGCCAAATGCCCAATGCCCCACTACTAAGTATCCATGTAATTACGTATATAAGAAATACTATCCTAGCCCATAGTATGGAGAGGTATGTTCCAATATTCCTTCATTTATATTACAGCTGCAGGTGTTCGTTCTGCGAATCGGCGAGCCTATGCTGATAGGCTGCTGAGGTTGCGCCACCAGGCAGGTTAGTAATTATTTAGCTGGTATTGTTACAGAATATAAGTGAGACAGATTGTAAAAGAGTTCAGTGTTGTAACCCAGTAATAAAGGTGAAATAAGCCTAGAATAAAGATTCTGCTAGTATTGTAAGATTATATAAGTGATGCAGCCTGGAAAAGAGTGTATTGCAATCCAGTAATAAAGATTAAACAAGTCTCAAATAGAGTTTCCACCTGTAATGTAATATCAGATAACTGCTCCAGCCTGAAAATGAGTGGTAATCAATCAACAAAGGATAGACAAGTGTTGAATACATCCTTGTAAATTCTCCCATATGAAATAAGTGAGTCAGCTGGAATGGATTGTTGTAACCCAGTAATAAATGTTAATAAAGCCTAGAATTAAGTACCATTCTGAAATGTAAATATAAAATAAGTGAGAGAGTATGAGAAAGACAGTTTGAAGCTACCAAGAAAGCTGTAATAAGTCTGGAATAAAGGTATACTGCAGTCACTACATAATGAAATGAATGAGACAGCCACAACCAAAGAGTGTAATGTCTTAAATAAAGTACAGAACCTGGACTGTGTCCATCCTACAATTTGTATATGTTGCTGTACCCTTGCATTATGGAGATAGTATGGTTGTATGAAATGCTGAACATCCACAGTTGTCTAGACCCATATAAATCAAATGTAGCAGGATGCTGTACCTGAACACAGCCAGATATGAACATATATGAATAAAAATGGAACGTATATTAATGTAGCAGTAACATCCCCATCACCAACATTCCTAAGGTTACATACAGGAAACTGTACTAATACATGTAGGGGATATATGTCTGCATCTACTAGGAATGTACAGTATATGTATAGTTAGTGTAAGTTGTTAATGTAATATTTCTCCATCCTACCCTATTTTCACAAATTATGCCATTCCACACCAAACTGGGTATGTGTATTCACAATTAATTCCCATGGACATTTGTCCTGTTGGTTCATACATATCTGCATGTACGTTGATGCATGTGCCCTGTTCACATATCCAAACCTGATGGCCCGTTGCCACCAATCAACCCTGCATGCTGTTGGAATGTGCACTGTTGTTCTAAATATGCATGTGTTATGCTTGATACTCAATGTTCAGAATTCATGTTTAATGGGAATACTGATGCATGCTGTTACAACTAATTTTGAATGGTGTTGTTTGTTACTAACCCAAAATGCCATAAAATACTGCTAAACATAGGACAACAGGGAAGGCGGGTTCCAGCGGACCCACCTCTCCCACCTCAGCTGGCGAGTGCACCTGGCACTAGTGCCTAGGCCGGGACCGCCTCCTCCGGTGGCCCTGTGCCACCTTCGGGTGGAAGCGCTGCAGGGGATGGGGCTCATCCCCCCTCTGCAAGCGTGGCCAGAGGAGAGGCTTCACTCACCCTCCATAGGGTCCGGTCTGTGGTGCGTAGTGAGATCAGGCATTCTGTGACTGATCCCCTACGCCAGCTCGAGGCAAGATTGGCCCAACTCACAGGTGTGCCTGCCCATCCTATCCAGCCCCCAGCACAGCCCCGGCCTGGGCTGTGAAGGCGCAGTGGTAACTGCCCATGGGTGGGGATTTCAGTTCCACTGTTGCCATCTGTGGGCTCATGGGCTCGCGATATCCAAACATCCGTCCCCGTCAATTGTGTTTACCCCCCACATGTGTCATACTCTGCCCCTGTATGCATCTTGTTTGTCTTGTCTTTTAACCTCTCAACCTACCTCCCCAAATATACCTACTTCCTGTACCTCACATTCCACTCTCACCTGAAAAAAAATAAAAAAAGGGCACTCTGTTCCCACAAAAAAATTATGCCCCATACATAGCTGCCCAAATCACACACATGTCCGCTGGACATGTAAACTGATAATTCTAATTGGCAGTACAACATATTTTGTTGTCCTCACCCCTGTCTCAGGGGTGGAAGGTTTCAAATTTCACACCAAATTTCAAACATATGCACAGCTGTTGCTGATAAAGAAATGGGCAGCTATGGACCTTCCCTACACCCATCCTGCACATCCTGAGCTGGTTTCCCTACTGTCTTTCCCTCTTTGTGCCCCCTTTTTCACCACTTTCCTTTTTCCCGATTTTCTTTCCTTTAAAAGAAATTAGCGTGGGTGTTAGCGGGAGTAAGCATTTTTAAGCAGTTGTCAGCAGGTATGCGCTTGTGTGCGCTTAGCGTAGATAAGCGTAGCTAAGCATCGTGCAAACTCGCGCAAACCCGCTTACAACTGCATAAAAAGTGCCTTAGTCACTCTGTATGACAAGGCCTGTAGTCTGCTCATCAGCAAAATAAAATACCCCTGTCAATCTCGAACCCCGGAAACACTAGTCTGCATGAATTACCACTGAGCCACAGCAGATATACAAGAACTTGGTGCTGAAAGAAATATATCATGAAATACAAGGAGTGAATGTAAAGGGAAAATAGGAAGGCCATTACACAAAGCTTGTTCTGTGTATCTTTACTGGTAATTCTTGTGGAATTGCATTACATTAGTGTGAGAAGAGAAACAGCCATGCTAGTAGGTAATAATGTTAGAGTAGCACCTTACAAACCCCACACAGTATCAGAGCAGGATAAACACTGCCATATTTGAATAGGTAAGAGGCCAGACCTCCCAACTGTGACTGATTTACAGGGATGTCCCTGATTTGCAAGCAACTATTACCTGTGCCTCACTGACTCCCTGTGAAATGTACTAACTGTAGGCAGAAAGGTGGGGAATCCCACATAATGGTAACTGTCATTAAGTTAAAGTAGACACTACCTGCATGTCAGAAATGGTGTAGTAATACATATGCTCAAAATACCCCACAATCACAACTGCAGAATATCTGAAATATATCACGGGTGTATCCCACTGATATGTACCTTTCCCTGAGGCTGGTCAAATATATACCTGAGAGTATTTGAGGCCTGCAAGTGTCAGAAACACACAGGCATATCAGCCTGTCTGCTGTTACATACTCTGCGAATAGCTGTAGAATTACTTCCACAAGCATGCCCTTATGTAGGAGTACAACACAGAAATATCAAAGGATGTAGATATCTAACATACTAATGACAGTATAGCAGTTCATAAGCACTGCATGTGCCTGATATTCATAATTGTTAGTACAATATACTTAGTTGTCCTCACCCCTCTCTCAGGGGTGGAAGGTTTCAAATTTCACACCAAATTTCAAACATATGCACAGCTGTTGCTGATAAAGAAATGGGCAGCTATGGACCTTCCCTACACCCATCCTGCACATCCTGAGCTGGTTTCCCTACTGTCTTTCCCTCTTTGTGCCCCCTTTTTCACCACTTTCCTTTTTCCCGATTTTCTTTCCTTTAAAAGAAATTAGCGTGGGTGTTAGCGGGAGTAAGCACTTTTAAGCAGTTGTCAGCAGGTATGCACTTGTGTGCGCTTAGCTTAGCGTAGATAAGCGTAGCTAAGCATCGCGCAAACTCGCGCAAACCCGCTTACAACTGCATAAAAAGTGCCTTAGTCACTCTGTATGACAAGGCCTGTAGTCTGCTCATCAGCAAAATAAAATACCCCTGTCAATCTCGAACCCCGGAAACACTAGTCTGCATGAATTACCACTGAGCCACAGCAGATATACAAGAACTTGGTGCTGAAAGAAATATATCATGAAATACAAGGAGTGAATGTAAAGGGAAAATAGGAAGGCCATTATACAAAGCTTGCTCTGTGTATCTTTACTGGTAATTCTTGTGGAATTGCATTACATTAGTGTGAGAAGAGAAACAGCCATGCTAGTAGGTAATAATGTTAGAGTAGCACCTTACAAACCCCACACAGTATCAGAGCAGGATAAACACTGCCATATTTGAATAGGTAAGAGGCCAGACCTCCCAACTGTGACTGATTTACAGGGATGTCCCTGATTTGCAAGCAACTATTACCTGTGCCTCACTGACTCCCTGTGAAATGTACTAACTGTAGGCAGAAAGGTGGGGAATCCCACGTAATGGTAACTGTCATTAAGTTAAAGTAGACACTACCTGCATGTCAGAAATGGTGTAGTAATACATATGCTCAAAATACCCCACAATCACAACTGCAGAATATCTGAAATATATCACGGGTGTATCCCACTGATATGTACCTTTCCCTGAGGCTGGTCAAATATATACCTGAGAGTATTTGAGGCCTGCAAGTGTCAGAAACACACAGGCATATCAGCCTGTCTGCTGTTACATACTCTGCGAATAGCTGTAGAATTACTTCCACAAGCATGCCCTTATGTAGGAGTACAACACAGAAATATCAAAGGATGTAGCTATCTAACATACTAATGACAGTATAGCAGTTCACAAGCACTGCATGTGTCTGATATTCATAATTGTTAGTACAATATACTTAGTTGTCCTCACCCCTCTCTCAGGGGTGGAAGGTTTCAAATGTCACAGCAAATGTCAAACATATGTACAGCCATTGCAGTTAAAGAAATGTGCAGCTATGGGCCTTCCCGACGCCCAGCCTGCACATCCCTAGCTGGTGTCCCCACTGACTTCCTGCTTCCTGCTTACAACTGTTTAAAAGTGCCTTATTCACTCTGTATGACAAGGCCCTAGTACTGCTCAGCAGCAAAATAAAATACCCCTGTAAGTGTCAAACCCCAGACCTTG